>NC_135773.1:25251032-25252468 GCF_028453695.1 Augochlora pura
TTCCACAAAGATCCGCAATTTATTTATAACAGATTATCGCATCGCGAGGCGTTCCACGTTCGCTTCGTTTGCGTCTAAACAACGGCCGAGGTGAAAACAGCACAGGTAATCCCGCAACGATATTTCCCAAAGCGCGGACGCGGATCTAGGGGAACCGCGGCGGGCACGACGTTAATTTTCACGCGGCGGCGTTTCGGCGCGGGCATTATTTGTGCAAGAACGTGTTCGGGTAAAATCAGCGGGATGCGATTCGAAAGGCGAAAAGCGTAGAGTCCGGATGCACGCGGAGCGGGATGCGCGCGGCAGAGGCTGGCCTCGGCGGCGGCCCCCGGGATCGCGGGACGCAGGCGTCGAGCCCAGGAACGTTCGTCAGTCGTCGGCCGAGCTTGAAACGCGCGGCCACGCGATCTCTTCCCATGCGTCGCCGCGACGCCCACGTCCGCCTCGACGCGCCAAAACGCTGACCCACCTGCGTACACCTGATATACCGTGCCGGGCGCGCTCGTTGGTTCCCGCAGTGACTCGCGGCACCCGCCGCGCCGGCATGCCCGTAGTAACCCTCGCGCGCCCCGTCTCGCGCCCGCGGAAATTATTTCGCACGTGTCCGTCCGGCTGACGGCCCATCAATCCGCTATAATAGACGTCTCTCGTGTGACAATCGACCAGCATCCTCGAAACCGCATTGTTCCCGAGGAAACGATACGATTGCTCCATTAGTCCGGGAAATTGTACGTGCTCGGGGTTCGATGACAGTGTCTCGCAGACCGTTCCGTTGGTGCAGATTCCGTGGATAGTGCGACACGGCTACTGAAAAGTTCAGGATATAGTACAACGTTTCTTCGCCTCGGTTGCTTTGCGTTCGATGTTGGATGGTCAGATTGGTTACTTTCACGCGTTTGTTTACGACGTGCCGCGGCAACGTGGCGCGGGTCTAGGTTTAGGGTCCTCGCCAATAGGAATTCGATACGATTAACCCTTATTGCTCTAAACCTGCCCCGCGGGCATCATCTGTCGGGCACCTTTGACTTTCTATGTGCTACCCAACCGAGCCAGTTACGTATTACATCAAATACAGTTTCTGGTTATTTATCGAATCGGTGATTAACTGCGAACCTTTATGCAACTTTGTTGTCACTGATCATTTCCTCAAAATTTAGATAAACTTTTCTTAGATCGATTTAAAACGTTCCTCGCGGTATACGTAGTTTATTAACGTTATATTTAATTAACAAGCAATAATGTTAATCGGTAAGTTATACGCGTATCGTGGATATCGTCAGGATTCAACTAATGTTACAAAATGTATCACAGATTAGCCTGAACTAAACGTTTTAAATGATACCAGAAATTAATAAACAACAACTGATCGCGTAAATGTATAAAAATTATGAGCTTACATTCCCTCCGAAATAAATAACGATTATTTGAAATAAGTT
>NC_135773.1:25252568-25275124 GCF_028453695.1 Augochlora pura
CTCTCTCTCTCTCTCTCTCTCTCTCTCTCTCTCTCTCTCTCGAATTATACGTTAACGCCTTGGGAACTGCCATGCCAGCTCGAACCGAGCCCCCAGATAAGGAAAGTAAATTAAACTTTGAGAATTGGGATCGATAGTACCGCGGCGCATGTTTTCGTGTCTTCTCCGAAGCAGTCACGCTCGCCACTTTTATTACCACTTCGAATCCCCTCCCCCCATTCGATAGAATTTCACGCGGAACACACCATTTCCAAAGTGTTGACACGCAGATCAGATTTTTGCCAGAGAATATATCTCGATATTTCTACGAAATACTGCAAAAGTATGAAAGAGTTTGCTTCTACATCCCTTGCCACTGTATCATCCCTAGAGCTTGTTCCCTGGAATCTAAAAGAAACTGGAATCTCAAAGAAAATCTTCCGCGAGATCTCGCTGGGACTAAAGTTGCGACAGTCTCGAAGTCCGTCTGGAACGTGGCCACCGCGCCACCCCTGTACTTCTCACAATTTCTAGAGTACTCGACTGTCAAATCCGACGGTTCCCGACATCCCCGTTTGGCGGAGATCGACGATCGCTCGCGAGTCCGGCGAGCTTCATTTCCAGCGACAATTTTCAAATCTCGCGATCCATTTGACTTTCCGATCCGTCGACGGATCGTCGCGTTGCAGAGCGTCCTCCATGTTGTTTCTAGAAACAGAACCCGCCGCAGCGACGACGCGGTTTCAAATTTAATCTCATCGTTTCGCGGAGCTTCTCGACCGAGCGAATTACAGTCCCGTTCAGGTACGTCGCGTCCAACGATCATCGCGTTTTCGCATCACCGACAAATTTATTCCCGTAATTACCGACTAATTGTCTAATCTCCCCCCAGCGCCGCGCTACTGTGCCCACGCGCGCACACACGCGCACGCACACACACCGTTAAAGTGAAATCCATCTGACCATAATTATCTTAGAATTGCCGTGCAGCTTGCAGACGCGTCGCAACAGCGCAAAGTTTCTAACCAGCGTGTCGCGTTCCATCCTCGTCACTCTTTCGGCCGTGAATACCGCAACAATTTCCGATCGAGCTACCTTGTTGCGGAACTCCTAACTTGCGCGGGCTGCTTCGGGACAATATAACCGAGGCGCAATCAAGACACGATCCGCCACGTTGGAATGAATTAAGAGGGACGATTTCTGTTCGCGCGCACCCTTAAATGAACCGTGCGCCGTGTCTGACCATCGATGGGATATTCTACTTCGTACATGAAAACCCATAAATTTGTCGCGTTGCTCGGTAATCCATATTTATGATCGCTAATTTTTAAACCGTGCAGCATACGTTACTTTGTAATATTTCTTGCAATTGTCGTGTCTGATTAATACTTGATTATTTCACTTGAAATACACAAATTTATATTTCTTCTGTGATATTTCTTCCGAGATAAATTAATATTATCGAGCGATGTTTATTATCAAATTCTCATTATTTAATTCTATGAATGCTTGAAATGTATTCGGTAATTGAAAGTTTAAACTCATCTGCATCCTTTCTTAAAATTCTCTCGTTTAAGGATTGCATTTTTGAATAATTTGACTGACAATTAGGAACAATATGTAATTTAATTTATACACTCCAATTATTATCGGTGAAATATCTCCAAACCAATTCTTGCTAAAGTATAATCATTAGCGTGATGAAAAATGCAATAAATAGAATTCAGCATAAAATTTACTTAAAAACCGTCGTCTTTTCGCTGTTTTTATTCGCACGTATTTTAGAAGTGCAATTGAGAAAATGTGCACGATTTCACTGTATTATTCGGTGACCGTCCTGCACGACCATTACGATTATTAAAATGAAATTTGCGATCCGATTAAGATCGCAATCAATCGTGTACTGCGTCCGTGATCGATGTTTATCGCGAGTAGAAATAGTGTTCCATAGTCAGACACACGAATCGATCCCACTTTAGAAAGTATTACAGAACAGTTCGCAACGCCTGTAGGAAGAATCGTTAGCCCGTTGTTTATGCGGTTAGTTCCGAAGAAGGCCGCGTGCCATCGCGTTATCATTTAACGCCACGCTGAACGACCGTGGTCTTAATTACCATATTTCGTGGGAGAAAGAGCTCGCAGCCGACAGTAGTTCCACGATTTTGTCGATGCTGGAATCGGGTTACCATTGAAACATTTGTGAACTCGGTAACGTGAATTGCCTTCGGTTAAGAACATTGATCAGTGCGCAAAATAGCCGTTTGCCCGAAGAAACAAGCTGTGACACGCGGAATGGACTAACGAAGGGAAGAATAATACCCGCCGAACGTATGGGTCACGGTTTCGCCGACCGATAAGCGGTAAGAAATCATTCTACCAGTCATTGCATTTGCATCGCTCGGCGCGGCGGAATGTACGATACATTCTTTTAGCTAGCAGACTTTAGAATGAATTTCCTTGTGATAATTATATACACTATTCTGGCTTATTACGTGAAATTTAATAAAATTAATTAAAAGTAAATCGAATTGAATCGAATTTCATTGAATAAAATGAAATGTGAACCAGTGTTGGCTACCCGAGGGGTGAACAGATTCATATTAATGCTATTGTTGCGTCTCTTATATTTTGCTGTCAGTTCAAAGATAATGAGCTGCAATGGATTATTTGTTATTAATTAGATATTGTTCTCGTATTCCGATACATTCATTGTCCCGTGTACCATATTCGATTCGTACTTAGTGTTTGTATTCGTTACCTTTTACTGAAAATATACATTCCAAATGAAAACTGATTGGCCAACGTCAAAATTAATAATAATTAATGAAAAAGAAGCTCGCGGAAAATTTTTGCACCAAATCTTTTAACGTTCGTCTTTCCTTTGTTTGTCTTAAAATTAACGCAAGCATTAAATAAATTAATTCAGATAGAATGAACATTATTTTCAATCAGACATTGTTTATCGCCTTTCTAATCACGCAATACGAAAATGATTCCGGGACGTTAGTACAGCTGATTTACGAAGAAATTTGATAGTTTTCCGACGGTTCTCTACGGTTGGCAGTATCGACGCGTCGATAGGCAGACTGAAAGAGCTCCGAGTGGTCGTGCGCCAGGTAAAGGAAGCCAACTCGTCGCACATATCGATTCGATGGTATCAAAACCGATATCTTATTCTCCGTCGGTTGATCATTGTTGGTTAGTGCCTGAATTCCCGATTTATTTCCGATCCCTCTTTCATGTAATGGAGAACCATTTATCTCGCGGCGCATCTCGACTGTAGCAAGCAATTCGACCGTAATCGATGCCATCTGCCATTATCGCGCGTTAGCCGCGGCCACGGTAAATCACCCTATAAAATATTAACGTTTGCCACGGTATCCTTGCCCGCTTGTGCACCACGAATCCGGGGGAAACTGTGGGATACGATCGAATGCCGGTGCTCCTGAAGTATTCGCCACCGTGTTGGCGCCAATATTAGCGTCAATTTCGTGTTTACGATATTGCCGCGATTCAATTTCCGCGGATTCCAATGGTACTTGCGAGCAGACAACACCAGCGCGATACGAGCATTCCGTGCCTTTTTTCCATGGTGGGACCGACAACTTCGCGACATTTTTAAAGAAAATTAAAATCAGATCATATGTAGTCAAATTGAACATTAATATTCCATATATTATTCTACATATTATTCTGCATATATTATTCTACATATAATTATTCTACATATTATTCTATATATTATTCTACATGTATTATTCTACATATAATTATTCTACATATTATTCTACATATAATTATTCTACATATATTATTCTACATATTATTCGGATAATCTACATATTCCTAAGTGTTCGAAATGTCCCCTCGAATTCGCTCTGTTTCAGTTTACACCGTAGCCGTGCTGTTCTTTCAGATACCGCATAAAAAGTTTGCCAGAAAAATTCCACTTTCTACAACGTAGAACGCGCTTTACGACTTTCAGTTCCAATTAATTCCGGCCAACTTTAACTATACGCGAAACGAAAGTTTACCACTTAAAAAATTTTAATTTTACCCAGGAGCCGATGTTTTCATTAATAGTTTGTATCACTGTGCAAACAACTGTCCAGAATGTTCAAAAAATCTACGAAAGTTTTTCCTTAAAATCTCGGTAGAAATTCGAGAAATTACAACTTTCGTAGAATATTAATTTATATTTCCGATGAATCTTTTATATACTGTTATACAATGGATCACATTAATATTCGCTTGCAAAAATCGCAGCTTTTTCAACAATTTTCGATTTTCTTCGATCGATAACTATGTAACTATAACTTTTACATGTTTCAATGCTTGAATCGATTTCGCTGAAACTCGCAGCTATAAAACATATAATTCCAATTTTTGTTACATGCTCAAATCGAAATGTTAAAAACGTCAATTTCTTATTATTTCTGCCATTTAAAGTAATGTCTAAATATTGTGAAGAAGTATTTCAATAATTTCCCTTTAACATCTCCAAAAAATTAAAATCATTTCCATCAATTCTAGAAGTTATTCTTTTACAAAAGCTGTCCGAATATTAACGAGAGCCGTTCTACGCGCGCCATCGTTTTTTCTCCCCCGATCGCATGCATCATCCGACTTTCGTAAGCAGAAGCTCGTCGCAGCGAGTAGACTGCATTATGCAGCCTTCGGTACAATGTTTCGGCCGTTTTCTACATTATTACCGGTTTGTATATTTTCACATCCCTTTTCCGTATCGCCGACTCCGCCCGCCATGTTCTTGTGCACGGGCCGCGAAAGTAAACGTTCAGTTGTTTGTTACATATTCGACCTCCGCGATTTTACGGGGATCTGAAAAACCGGGGCAACATTCGCCCCGGACATGATTTAGTTTCCTCTGCCTGGAAAGAGATAGAGAAGGATCGAACTCGGGTATCCTCGTTCTTCCGTCGCACGGGGGATAAAAATAACGGACGTTACGCGGAGCGATTAGAGGGGAGGATCATCCCCCTCTTCCGGAACCGTAGCAAACAAAGCCCCCCCATGGCTGAACGCAGCCGTGTTTTTGCTTCGAGGACCGAGCCGTTCCAGTCGGAACGATTCCCCCTCGGTCCTTGGCCGGTCGGATCTCCTCGGAAGTCCCCGGGAACGAAATTAATTTCACGCGGAGATCCGATGGCTGGACCAGATAAAATCCTTGAAATTAGCTAATTCTGTTTCGCTGTTTCTATGCTTGCTACGTTTCACTGTAGCGAGCTACGAAACGTGGTCCAAATGCACAAAACCCATTCAGAGGTAAGTAAAGTCGAAGCAAGAAGACAGTTTCATTACTCTATACCGTATCTGTGATATAGAGATACTATTTATTGCATTAGAAGTCCGTCCACTTTAAAATTGAGATGAATAACGATCTCGAAAATTAATAACTACTACAAAATAAAATTATACGAAATTCGCTGAAAATTAACCGAAGTAACGGTGCCACCACTAACGCAAAGCACAACTTTTAATTATATATAATATTGATAATATATATTCAATTCAAATAACATTTAATTATAATAAGAATTATGCTTTGCGTTAATTGTGGCACCGTTACTTCGCTTAATTTCCAGCGAATTTTGTATAATATTATTTTGTAGTCAATGTAAATGCTGCTACCTATTATCTATTTGTGATGAAATCGTCTATATTGATTTATCCAGCGAAAGATTCCACGATAAAGATGTGTAGGTTCCACGTAAATTATTTTCAAAGAAAAACGAACTCGTAGCGTTCCGTACCGTCCACCTGTGAAATAAAGGAAGTTAAAAGGTTCATCGACGTTTCGAAGAAGTACCCCGGAGATGATCCAACACACCGTGGCTATCCCTCGGTAACGAATTTGACCCGTGAACAAAATAAGAAACACCGCCTCGACAAGTTTAATTAAAATTGGTCGAACAGATTCGAGCGGGGCACGGTGTATAAAATCATCGCCGGGGGAAGACAAATTACGATCGAGAAGAATGGCGGAGGGACCAACACGATTTTTCACGTTATCTCGTCGGGCAGAGAGTTCTATTAAGAACTTGTCACCCCCGAAGAATCTTGAATGCATCGTCAGGACTCCCCGCAGTTAGGTATTACTCGAGCCCATCCGCGGATTAATGAAACGACGAGGAGAGAACTGTTCGCCGTGGAACTTGCCGCGCGAAAGTTTACCGCCTCCTCCCCCCTCCCTCCCGCACCTCCATCGGTTCTGCCCACCTTCCGGAACTTATAGAATAGAAATCCGGTCACGTAGAGGACATCGGGCGGGCATTATTAAATTGTACGACACCCCCGCGTCACGAAATTATGTATCTTGTGGGGCCAGCCGCGCACGAACCGCGCGCTGTAAAAATGCAATTGCGCGACGCTTGTAACGATTCCGCCCCGGCAGTAAACTCCGCCGTGAACGAATCGCCGCTGAACATTCCTGCAACGTCCGTGCCGGGGGAAACGGACGCGAGCCGATCTCGCGTGTTCATTGTAAACCGGGCTTGGCCGTCGATAAGTCGCAACCGGGTCGGCTCCTAATGGCCGATTTATTTTTTTATGTATCGCCGAGACTCGGTTTCGTGGAAGTTCGTGTTTCGCATGATTTCGGCCAAGATGTTAATAATTTTCGATGGTTTTCTTAAAGAAGCTTACCACTTCTTAAAAACTTACTACTCAAACCTTTCACTTAATTTAATATAATTCAATTTAGTTTAATATATTTACGTAAGCGTGTTGTAAATTCTCTAATGTACAAAAAAATATACCAAAATTATATGAAACTTATAAAAAAGATACAGTGATCCGCGTAATTTAGTTACAGTAAATTCTGTTCAAAAACAATTAGTTCTATGAAAAAGTTTAAATATTAAGTTTAAATATTGAAGCAGTTATCCATAAAAGGCGAGTCAGTGGTCGTCGTTGTGCTCTCCATTAAAACGGCACCGCGTCTCCCTGGGAGACTGGCACGGAATCGCGGAGGGCATTCACAAAGAGGCAGAAACCCGAAAACTAGGGACAAAAGAGGAAATATTCGCGGCTGAAAAAGGACAAAATAGGACGAGACGCGGCCGTCTCCGGCGTCGACGGCGTGTTTTCACCTGGACCGGACCGCTTGGAACGCGAAAGAATGAGTCGCGCATAGGAAGACTGGCTAGGAGAAGCTCGAAGGAAGCGGACTCTGCTGCAGGAAAATTTGAATAAAAGTGGAAGAGAGAGAGAGAGGGAGAGAGAAGGTGCAGTCTTTCCGTCCTCGTCTCCCAGTCGTCCTTCCAACGGCCGTCGTCCAAGAAGTAATGCAAGTTCCGCGCTGGAAACTCCTAAAAAGCCGTGGCTAGCTGAATCCGCGCGGGCTACTAGCCGCACGACATCCCGACATCTGCGGTCCGAATGGGGCTGCCTTCTCGCCCTCTTCTCCCATTTAGAATTCAACTATTCCGAGCGGCAGACTTCCGCCTTTCCCTTGTCCGCTCGCGTCACCCAACGCGGAGCCGGCGCGCTGTGTTTTGCGAGGCCGACGTTTCCCTTGCGACGACAACCGGCCACCCTCGACAGTCCACTTTCGATGGACCCGCCGCGAAAAACTGACGGAATATTTGCCGTCCTCCTCGAACTCGCCGGATAACTTTGTAACGCCGGGCGCCGCTTCGGCCAATTCCGCGTGACGAAAAGTTCACGGTACCCCGTGCTTTTTCCTCCGCCATCGATCGGCGGAACGATAACAATTGAAACGTGCTCGCTCGGTTTATGCGAGCGACAGCCGACATGGAGACTTTTCTTCTGCTGTCGACGACTACGTTTTACACGTTTCCGTCGCTTGTTCTACAGCGACGCCGCTCGTTCGATGCATGTTCTTGATGGTCCGAGTACCGAGCGACTATTGGAACGCTGCTTTCGAAGGTGATCGTAATCTCTGATAAGTGGAAATGTGCTCGGCGAAACTATGCCGTCGGGTTTAAACTCGCGAGCGAACGCCGACGATAGAATTCAGTATTTTTAATATTTCAATATTTTAATATTAAAAATACTATTTTCAATACTTTAATATTTTAATATTAAAAATACTGAATATTAATGAGAAATGCGTGTCCAATGAAAAACTTCGCTCTAGCCACTGGAGGCCGTGACTCTGCCGTAGCCAAAGGGTTAACAAATAGAACGAAAAGTGAACTATTCGAAATACGTCACCACCGATATGCAAACCCGAGACGTCCATTTGAATAAATTCTTCGTCCAGGGACGCTAAATGATTAAAGTAATTTCAAGAATTTCGACGATGTCGTTACGGTTGATTTAGCGCTCCGTTTCACGGGTCAAGCACGCGATTACGAGCCCCGGCCCGATCCGGCCCGTGGAGAAGTTGGAACTGGGGGAGGTTGCATACGCGACTTGAAAATAGGATTGCAGCTATTAGGTCCGTAAGATTCGAGGATATGAGCTCGGCCGGAAAAGAGTTTCCTTGTATTTTCTATTTGCGCAGGAACGGCCGTAGTCGTAAGGAAGGACCCTGCGTGGCGAACGTTTTCTCGGATCACCGTGCTCCCGCTCTTGACATTCCCGGTTATCGTTTCCCTCGGATAGTCTAGCCTCTCGTTTATCCCTTACTCGAAATGGAATATTCTGTTCTCCCGCGATGTCCGCGATCCTGCGCCAGTCAGGTTTTACAATCACAGTTAAACACCGCGAGTCATAACCGATTATCCAGAATTTCATGTCGGTACTTGCGAGAAACGTACAAAATGGTTGTTTCAGTCGGCTGTACACGTTTAGATATGAGGAACCCTTTTTCTAAATCGCCGGCAAAAGGACTTACAATTTTTCTCGTACACTTACAGTTTTCGGATTTTATTTTAGTAGAATTAAGATTTTATTAATCTCATTTGCTACATTCTAACAAAATAAATATACTAATATGGTACGATCCGAAAACGTGAGATTCCTGAGGTCAGTTGAAGTAACTTTCTCCATTAGAAAAATGTTCTCCGAGGCGTCGTTAATTAGTTATTAAGGAAAAATACTGGCCCATGAGAGGCCAGAAGCTCATTGATCACAATTTTCCTTAATAACTCGTAAATAAAGCCACGGCGAAAATTTTTGTGAAGGAAAGTGTTACTTCAGATAACTCCAGAAACCCCTCATTTTCCGCTTACGAGCGACTTTTAGGACACCCTATACACATGTTACAATTGCAGCTGTTTCGACGAGAAATCTACTTCGTGAGCATTTTTATCATTGCTTTAACAAGTCAACGATCGGAGATACATAAGAAAAATAAGTATTATATAGAGTTGAAACAATGCAATGAATTTTCTCTTGGATACGTTAAAATTTCAATTCTTCCTAAACTGAGCACACATTTTGTAAATTATGAATTTCGTTCTGCGAAGTAAGTTCCGGTATCGACACGGTACAGCTTAGTTAATTTTCGAAGGATTCGCTGCCGTGGTGGACAGGGCTCAACAACAAGCTAGGATGATCATTATTATTCAATGTGTCGGTTCATTGGAGAAATCTACCTGTCAATTTTACTATTAATTCGGGCTGTCGCGGAACGTTCGAATCTACCCATCGATCGGCGAGACCTATCATTACTGCCGAGACATTGCCGAGACAGGGCAGAAAGTCCCGTGACAGGATATTAACTGTGAAATTCGTAATGGCGTGTTTGCCCATTTCATTCGGTAAATAATCTGCGAAGACCTATCCGTTCGTACACTTACGGCAAATAATTTGACAAGACCTATCCATTCGGACGCTGACGATAAATATTGCTTAGAAATTATTTTCTTTAATAATGTTTCGTCAGTCCCTGATATTAATTAGTTCAACGTTGGCATTTAACGAGTGGTCACAATAGACTCGTTTGTTACAGTAATATAAGCTAATCAGAATTTATCGAAATCGCACAAAAATCTAGTTTTATACAGTTCTACACAGGATTTGGAATTTAACCCTTTGCACTCGAATGACGACCCTCAGGCACCACTAACATTATTCTATTATGTTACAAAATAATTGTTACAAGAATAAAATTTAGATTTAAAAAATTGTTGAGCAGCAAAACTGTTGCTACGAGTTGCAAGAATTAATTTATTACGTATAAAACTGCATGCAATGAAAATGCTGCGAGCCAGAAATTTTATATCAAATTTCCAGTTAAAATGGCTTCGAGTGCAAAGGGTTAATTATCTAATTGCTGCGAGGAGGAATAATATTAAAATATTGTAATATTTTGTAAGTTGTTGATCATTTCACTTCGCTTATTCGAAAATATTTCATCACCGTATGGACACCACGATGATCCGCGGAGAGATATAGAAAGTAATCTCCCGAGACAGGAGAGAACGTAATTTCCGGTCGCTGCACTTTCATACAGTGCTCCGCCATTTTCAAATATGATACTTCCTTTTAAAATAAGAAAAATAATTCTAGTATTATTGTTAGATCCAAAATTTAATGAAAACTTTAGTTAACTGAGCGTACTTCGATTTCTGTCTTGTTCTATTATCGATATGCAACGTGCTTACTAAAAAATCGATCTCTATTAATTAATAAATGAAACAAAATTTTCTATGCAAAATCGAATTTATCTCAAATAGAACAGTTTTCATTTGAAACATATCATCAAAATATGAAACAAATTATTAATTAAAATTATTAATTAAAATTATTAAAGCTACAGAGAACGTCCTGTTCAGTTTTTCTTTCTTGCAACTGACGTAGAGAGTTGTATAATTATAATAAATGCAACCGATGACAGGCGACATTTATTCTTACATTTCAATATTATTTATTATTTCGTTACTACATTTGTTTATTCGAACTATTTCATTTCTCGCAAATAGATAACGCGATTTGAATAACGCCCACGTTCGTTACGCGTGTCTGTAACGCGATGATATTTCGAAAATCGCCGAACAAGTTTGACCCAGTTCCCATCGAATTACTGTCGCTACTAGAGAACAGCGGCAAGACCATAAGCGTGACAGTTGCCGCCAGGCGGCCGGCAATCGTTTTCTCCGGAGTATTCGTTGTCCGTCCAATATCCAAGCCGGAATATTCCATTTCCCAGGGTTTTGCGCTTCCGTTCACGATTCAGCTCGGCCATCGTTTAAGTCGGCCACTCGATGGCCACCTACGCGAGGATCGTATCCTGCACGCGGTCCGAATCATCCTCCGAGCTGTCCGCTCCAGTCACGCCCCATTCGAGGCGAGAGGAACCTGCGAAAAAATTGCGGCGGTGCCGCGCCACCGGTTCCGGGGATTTCAGATTCGAGAAAACGGTCCTCGTTCCGAACGACCCGTTCCGGGCGCAATAGACTACGAGTTTCATTCGACCCGGTTCTGTCTCCGCGGCGGGTCCGCGAAGGCCGCGTTTCTTCTCGAGAGCGTCGATCCCGGCGAACCTTTTGCAAGAAAGCTCGAGAGACGTTGCGCGGACAAAGAGCAGAGCAATCTAGCCGACCCGCGTCCGCGAGCTTCACTGTAAAATTTGATGCTGATAACATTCGTTACATGGAAAATTTAATAGATATTTCATAGATATTCGGGGCAGCTGTGACTTCTTCATTTTCTGCCACTTTTCCTGCTTCTTAAATCACCTACAGTCTCTTCGAAGATTTAACCCTTTAACTACTGTAGGCGTCAATAGGCGTCAAGATCAAATTTCTCCCCCTTTTATTATTAAATTTGATTAATTATATATTGCGTAATATTTATGTTATATATTGTAAAAAAGCTTAAAATTATTGTTTACTATTTTACTGTTTAAACATTTCGCTCAGATACAGACTCTTCTGGCCGGTACTAAGAGGGTTAAAATTCCCTGGAAATTTGTTTTCTTCCTTCAATACGCTGCAACCTCTCCAGAATGAAATGAATTGAAACAGCACAGCGACCGTTAAAGCCATTAATAATAACCAGGTGAAACGAAAACGTAGAATCCACTTTAGCAGAAATTAAGAGCAAATACCTAACTAAGCCACGCCGACTCCGGGATTTCGTCCGCTTATCGTGCCCGGGTTGATTAATAACACGGAGCTCGTACAAACGATATTAAAACGGGGAGTATCAGCGGAACCGCGCTCGTATCGAACACACCGATCTCGAAGAACGCGTGGCACGACGGGCTCCCACAACCAGGGGTCACGTGCCGCGCGTACGCAAACTCGGAAACCCCCTGGTAGGCCGGCGCGATCGGTATCCGCGATTATCATAAATAGCATCCGAGGCCCGTGAGAGAATCGGCGTGTTCGAACCGGCAGGCAGCCGGGGTCATAGGCCGTGGCACGATAACGCGGCCCGGAGATATCGATAGCAGGCGCACATCGGTCTTGCCGTGAGAGATTTCATTTCGAGATAACGCCGGCTCCTCGTAATCCCCGCGCAAGTCGCGAGGAAGAACGACCTCTGTAGTTTCCCCGAAGATTTTCACGGCATCCCCCGGCCCTGTAACAGGGAATTCCCATCGGGCCGGGAAACGCTCGCGAAACTTTCTCGCAGTCGCACTCCCTCCCTCCCTCTACGTCGTGCCGATTCGATCGCGATATCGTCCGAGTCGCCTCGGTATATCGATCCGACCGATCCTTAAAACTGGAAACGGAACGTCGCGCACAAAGCCGGCCCGTTACATAAAGCCGAACGAACAGGAGCGAGCCGTAGTGTGTTAGCCGGTTAAATGGGTCACGGGCCACTTGCCCACGGGATTTCAATGACGACCGAGAACTGGAAAAGTCGGGCTTTTCCTTTAAGGGAGAACGCGCCGCTGCTGCTGCGTCGCTCGCGCCCGAGAGAGCTGGCACGTTCCGCGAGGATGTGGCACGGGAGTGCCAGACGGATAACACGCGAATATTTTATTAGGCCGATGCTCGGGGAAATCGTCTCCCGCAGTCTCGATCCGGGAGAATGATAGCTAGGGGATCCGAACGGCTATTTAACGATATTGCCCGTTCTGCTGCGGCTCGTCCGACCCTTTTCTTTTTTTGTTCTAGTCCGTCTCTTATAATTAGACTGCGGAACTTTACGGAAATTTATTCACCCGCGGACGAATTGGCCGAGAATAATGGAGAAGACTTTCAAATATTTATAGTTTCGGTTCGCGCGGTTTAAGGGGACATTGGATTGAAACGGATAAAGATGGAGGCGAGTGTTTTTCGATTTTCTGTAAATGCGAGTTTCTTAAACTGATTAAACGTTTAGTAGCGTTAAAATTAAATGTTAAAATTGATGTTTGTTAAATAGAGCTGTTTTGCCACTTAGTTTAGATGTCAGCAAGTACAGCTTCAGCAGTTTTCGATAGTAATGGCAAACTGATTAAGAAGGGTACGTATCTTGATATTCTTTATCAAATAGCTTGTCATTCTATTAATTTTGAAAAATATTTTTGAGCCTTTGATGGCCATTTCGAATATAAAAGGAATGTTTAAATATTGTTACCAAGAGAATAAACTTTGATTCCTACTTGAATACACATACCTGACAACTTGTTACTAAAAATCTCCATCCTTGAGTCTGATTCGTTAAAACACGGCAAGGGGTTAACGGTAAACATCTTAATCCGGGATGCGTTAAACCAGTCGCGTCACATCACTGACAGAGTCCATTAGCGCGCGTTGGCTCAAAGTCGACAATTAAATTTTCTTCCGGGGTTGGCCCGCGTACAGGTTCGTTTACATCAACAGACAGCCGGATCTGTTCCGCGGCCGGTGCAATCAACGAGGATACAGGACACAAAAAAAAAAAAGAGTGATCGCGGGTGGGAATGCAATCAAGAGCGCGAAACAATGGACAAATTGAACGTTTAATAAACCGCGTGAAGCCTTGACCGCAAGAGCCGGCGGAACTGAAACATGGAACGGCGCAATCTCCGCCGACAAGGATTTCCACACAAAAACACTGCCAAGTGGCTGGAACAACTACGCTCTCCTACAAACGACACGCTCTATACGCAACAAAACCGCGCGACGTTCGAGTCCATTTGTCGCGATGTTTAAAAGCGGATCAGCGTGGAAAAATCGATCCTCGGCAAACTAATCCGTAAAGCCCTCATCCGTCTCTGTTGCCGCGGCCTCTTCTCATACTTTCATAGTTACGGATTTGACGATCGGCGTCGTAAATTTCTTGTTCCTTAACCCTTTCGCTCCGAACGCCGGATATATCCGTCATCCATATATAAACGTTGTTTTAGAAGGTGACGGAATAATTTTAGCGGTGCGTCAGAGTCACCAATCGAGTGCAAAGGGTTAATATCTGCAACACGATAAACAGCTTTCCACTTTATACAACAATATCAGTGGAATACTTTCTAATAACAGGCGTGCATTCTGCACTGTTTTACAGAGAAGCGTACACGGTGGGGCGAAATTCTGTTTATAAGAACGTTATCAGATGACCGGTGCTCGCCTAATCGCGGCACCGCTAAAATTTGATACGGCAAATTTCCACCAATTTCTTCTTTCACGCTCGCCTAGCACGACACAATTATCCCATGAATAGAACGAGTGTCCGGGTTTTCTCTCCGGCCCCGGCTATCTCTCGTTCCGCGAGAGCATTCAGTTTCGCGACAGTTGGCTGGCCATGGTCTCGCGTTAGTACATCGCGCGGTGGCCGTTGTTATTCGAAGTTATCAGAAACACCGTGCTTATCGTCGTGGCCTGTGTTAGCCGGCACACGGAGAGGCTAGATCTAGCATAGCTTAAATAAAACGGCACCCGGCCCGATGGACTGCACCACAGACTCCGATGCCCCGCGCCGGCCGGCCGGCCGTCCACCGTATCGCGCGTCCTTTATTCCCGGCCAAGCTCTTTCGCGGATTCATTTCTACGTTTTTATAGCCGGACGTCCATCTTCCGTTCTCGTTCGTGCAACGCCGGTGGTATAGATTTTAATTGCGGCCGAAAGGAATCTTCCATTATCGCTAACGACATCGATAACGAATGGCGGAGGAAAAGAAAAAAAAAAAGGAACGGCTGTGTTTCGTCGAAAATTACCGTTCGCAGGATTAAAAAATTAATTTCCATTTAATGAGCAGGCCATTCCTCTTCGCCGTCGCGCGCAACCGATACGGAATTTCGTTTTCATCGTGATACAGATTTATTAACGCGCCGCCACGCCGCCACGCCGCGCCGTATCGGGATAGAATTTCTCTGTTATTTTATTCGAACGCGACCACGGCCCGTCGACGACATAAATTCTGAAATACCGGCACGGTGACAGCCTCCTCCAGCAGCTCGTAATATAAAACTTCGTTACCGCGGACAAAAATGGCGGCCACGTTGTTTCCATTTGTCCCCGGCCGAGTCTAGGCTGCGTAATGTTTCCGTGCTCGCTGGGAAATGGAGGATCCCGACGCCCGCGACTCGCGCGATTACGATTTCCGCGGATATTGAATAGGTCTTGAGGAACGAATGGAACCGAATGATTCGAGACGGAAGGCGCGATGAACGCTCCGACGAAATAGTCTGCCGACCTCGGCGAAATTCATTTCACTTTACCCTTAAATTTTGTCTGTTCGCTCGCTCGCTCGCGGTCAGAATGCCTCGCGTAAGGGAGACGAATTGTGCCTCGAATCCCCAGTCCCCGGGAAAATTAAATATTCCGCCGTATTCTTTGCGACAGAGTTTTTCCGTTTCGCGGTGCGCATTCTTTGCTTTCGCACGCTCTTTTGCTGTTTTATCAAATGTTTCTCTTCCTGTTGCGTAAACATTATCTGCGGGGGAAATAACGTAAATAAGAAATTGACATTCGATTAAAATGAAATTGCATTTAGATTAGATGAATTTTTGTATGCTTGAAAAACTTCAGAGCCATTTCTTTGGAAGTTAAATTTCATATAATCTCTTTTAAAATAACGTAAATAATAAATTGACATTCGATTAAATTGAAATTGCATTTAGATTAGATGAATTTTTCTATACTTGAAAAACTTCAGAGCCATTTCTTTGGAAGCTAAAATAATCTCTTTTCGCGTTTAAAATAAGAATCGCCATCAGGAATTCTAGCCACGCGTCGAACATGACAGAACAAACCCGAATGTATTGCACAGAATTCACGGGTCAGTGTACAGGTTCATTATACGCTTCGCCCATATACAGCCGAAACAGAGAACAAAAAATAGGGAACAATTTTCGACCGGCCATTAAAGGCATTTCAGAATTCCTTGCAGCGATCCGTTGTTTCATTAAAAAAAAAATATTCTCGTTTAGCTGTAAGCCAAAAAGAGAAAAAGAGAAAAAGGACCTCGATCGAACCGATCCGCGTATGAACAGGGTGATCATCCGCGGTCGCATCTTTCCAGCGGGATCGACTCGCTGCTGCTGCTGCGGATAGGCGAATATAGGGTTTCTAATTGTGCTCGTTTCAGTGCGGAGAAAATTCGAGGCTCGACGGAGCGGGGCGGGGCGGGGCGGGATGAAAACAGCGACGGGGGGTAGACGGCGGACAAACGACCGCGAGTCCGTGCAATTATAATCGGACGCTGCGAATGGGTTAATTGAATCGGCCGTAAATTGCAATCGGCCGAAGTTGCTCGGAAATTGCTGGATGCGCGGGTATGTCACGCATCTGCGGCGCGCTGAACGTGCTTCGCCGTGGGATCACGGTCCGCGTGTTCCGCCACTTATTTGGACCGAGAACAGCGGGCTCTCGCGGACCGGATAGGATTTCGTAGTCGTGTTCGGAGTCGGACCGGGCCGGCTGCAACTTTGCCCAATGGTTCGATCATCCTATAATAACCGACCACGTCAAGACAAATATGCGGTGAGCAAATTTTGACGAGGTACTGCGCCCCGTATTTGCGTTCGATTTTACCCTTCCGGCGTAACCGCCGATCGTTAACCGCGGACTTCCGCTTTCCGCGTCGCGCGTCCGCGCACCGATCCGCCGGCCAGCATTACCGTGATATTACCGATGGTTTGTTCTCGACGGGAACCCCCGTTCGAGAACATCCCATCCGCCTACTTTAATCTTACGCCGTTGTTAGCGGGATCGTTCGGGAATCGGATCCTCGTTGGCACGAACCGAATGCGGTTTACGTAACGGGCCCACAGATTTCGCCGGTTAATGACCTGCGGAACGCTGTTGTGTGCTTCGTGCCCGCCGTATCAGGTATAACTCCGCCAAATTGATTACCACGAAGACGTGATATTTTGGCGTTAATGTTACCAAACATTGCCCCTTATTCCGACGAATTATTTCGAAGAATTGTCTCGTATAGAAACATGTATTTGAAATGTTCTTGCAGCGTGACGATGTTCGAGAAATGCACGGCGCATGGTTTTATGTCAAATTCACGTTCGCTATGATTCTATCGCAGCAAAAACTCAATACGATTTTCACTTCCTTAGAATTATGAATATTCGTCCGTTCCTTTAACTGGGAATAAAATTTTATTCTCTCTTTACAAATATTTAAACACTTGAGTAGACATAAGCACATGATAAATATAAAATTTCCTTTTTCATCGAAGAATTTCGTGCGATCGAAGAAATTCTAATCATAGTAATTTTAAAGAATATGGCACGGCAAGGGGTTAACAACTACGCATCTAATAAACAGCTTTATGTTATCATTGTGTCACAAAATGTCTCAACTATATTCATTTCCCCACCCCATGGACCGGCTCTCGGCCGTCAATCCTCGGTTGCGAGTGGGTGGGGGGGCGTCGATATAAAGTTTTCAGTAGACAAAGACAAACAGAGGAAGCCGACCGTAAGTCCGGCAGGACTTAACACTTGCCGCGGCCGCTCCCCAGTGACCGCTGACGACAAATTATCGTCCTACGATAGCAGAACGATTTAATACTCGATTTAGGGAAGGCCCGTTACTTGGGCGCAACCCTGCCATTAGCCCGACCGACCGTGGCCGAACTTTATGGTACTAACGACGATGAATAATGGCGCTGCAGAAAATCGTTAGCTTCCCATTAACGGACGAGCCGGCCAGGAAATCCGACCGGTAAACACTCGTAAACCAGGCGTTTGGAACCTTAATAATGGATATCAAGTCGCGAGCGCATCGAACATCCCCAATCGTTCGCGAGTCGGAGGAAAAAGCGGGGGGATGGATGGTCGACCGTCTGAGTGTTCCCCTGCCTCGCGATCGTTTCCGACTTCCGTTCGATCGGCGTTCGTTTCGATTGGGACGGAACGGGCGCACACATTACGACGGATGATAGAGTGGGGATGAGATGCGAGGCATTTATACAATTATCGCTCAGTCGGAGCTTTCGGGGAATTGCGAGCACGAAAGATACGTGTGGAACGGTAATGGTGTAATGGTAACGCGAAGGAAGGTTCTATCAACTAGTTAACAGGTTGAGCGCCACGTCAGCCATACATGGCTGACACTAGACTCTCCGTTTAGGCCATGTCAGCCATCGATGGCTGACACTAGACTTTCGGTTTAGACAGAACATTAATATTTATTCCGTGCCTGAATTTACTTGAATGCTTAAATATTAAGGATCATTATTATTAAATATTAAATATTAAAGGATTAGAATTTTATTACAATTTTAAAGAACAGAATAACATCCATATTTAATTGTTTGTTGCTAGTAATTTCCATAGATGCTAGATTAAACCATCGCGAGTGCGGACTCGTCAAAGTACGGCAAGGTGTTAATTCAGCAAAATTGATAACATCGTGACGGAACGTTTCCGAATCCTCGCACGAACAGCCATCAGATCAACGTCTAAGCATAAACAGTCAACTGTTTGCTCGGAGCCGAGCGATCCAGCCGGATCCCGAGGTCACGATCCTGAGTAGGATCGAGAACACAATGCCCGCCGGTATCGGCAAACATTCGCCGTCAATTCGTAAATAACGGGTTCCCGGAAAAAGAACAGGGAAGATGGTCGAGCGGGGAAACGGTCACGTTCCGTGGCGGAATTATCGGCG
The DNA here is from genome assembly GCF_028453695.1 of Augochlora pura. Classification (NCBI taxonomy): domain Eukaryota; kingdom Metazoa; phylum Arthropoda; class Insecta; order Hymenoptera; family Halictidae; genus Augochlora; species Augochlora pura. The sequence continues at coordinate 25,271,454 of NC_135773.1, forward strand.
TCGTGAGCGTGCGGTGGTTCCGCGTGGCGGATAAACCGCAACAGGACGGGGGTCAGGGCGAGGCGGAAAAAGAAAAGTCGAATGGAAGAAAAAAAAAGAAAGAAACACGCCGGCAAAAAGAAAGCAAATCGTTCCGCAAATCAGTTCCGGTGGTAGGAAACGCCGGAAGGGGCAGGACGCTCGTTTCCGGCACGTGCTGCTGAGAAAAATTTCCAGCCGGGCTTTTCCACCTTCCAGCGATCCGGCGCGACGTTAAGTTCAATCAAGAGAATTGCCGCGGATCCAATTTGGTGACCGGAGCTGGTTTTATTGTTCTCGTCAGCCTATGTCTGGCTTCCGTAACGAGCTAGCTTCCCGCGCTCTTCTTCCGTATTTTTCGCGGAAAATAAAGGGACGATTTTATAATTATTCGCGATCTAGTTATAGAGTTCGTTGATACGACAATGGCACGATTTTGACGGCTGCACCTTTCTCTAACACAGAAATTGTCTGGAAAATGTTTCGTCTTCCAATTTCTCTTTCCTCTTCAACGTTTCATCCGTGCTGTTTCATACTTTAACCGTTCTATTTCTTTCGTTCGTTAAGCTCTCGTTGTACCATTTTCCTCGCAGCTACCATGATCAGGACCACTTCGATTGTTAGAATTTCGTGGGAGGAGAAGAAATATTTATCACGTGTCTCCATTCGCTCGAACGCTGAAATAATGAGAACAAATGTACAGAATTTTATTCTGGCTTGAAAAAACGGTAGAATATTTATATTTTACACGATACTTCCCAAATTATCCACCGTCGTCAATTCCAGTAAATAGAATTTCTGTTAAGGCAAAATACACAACCACGAGATTATTTATTAACTCAACCCCGCGTAACAAAAGTTGCAATTTGCATTAACCGAGGAAGGTTAAGCCTCGTCGGGAATATGTATTTTAATGAAACATTAAGTGCAACGTAAACACGTTTTTGTATTTTCAACAGCAAGAACAGCTCGCCATTTTATCCATGCGCATGTTCAAGCACACGTTTTATTATTCAGCGCAGGCTGCTAAGCAGGAGCTAACTCCCGCCTTCAGGCTTCCGGAAGCGTGGCGACAGAGAGATTTTCACGTTACAGTACGGTGCCCGTGCAATAATAAGTTGCCGTTCGAACCCTCTCCGCGAACGACTGACGCGCGAACTCCTTGGAATTTCGCGACGTGCAACGAGAACCGGGTTCAACCAGAGAAAACGCGTTTCGTCTCCGCCTCGCTGGCTCCGCGACATTTTTTTCCACGGATTTTCGCGCGACTGTTCAGGGCCCGGGGACCCGGCCGCAATTATTTCAGAACGCAATTTTACTTAATTATAATAAGCGCGATGCGCCGCAATGTCAGCCGCAGGATTCCGCCCGCGAAATTTACGGCGTGCTTCTCCCGAATAATTTGTATTTGTTGCTCTTTCGTCTGCTCGCTTCTCGCAGCACCGCCGAGCTTTCTTCGCGCAAATTGTATTTTGCAACCGGCAGCTTTTCGAGTGTCGACGGTGTCCAAGGGTCCGATATTGATTGCTGATGGTTTTCGTATATCGGCAGGGTTCCCAAACGGCAAATTGTGTTCCCAAAATTGTGTTGCAAATTGTGTTGCAAAAATGTTCCCAAAAGATCACTAAAATGAACTTTTCGGTAGAAATACGGTATTATTTTTGATTCCCGAATAGTGTATTTGCGGAAATATAAATCCTCGGGTACGTTAGTTTCATTACTTATTCCCCTAAAACGATTATAGCTCGAAGTTAACTTCGCTTGTAATGTATCGTATTTCTCGTGGTGTTAAAGCGCGCTGGGATATAATTCTGAAAATATCTATTTGATTTCAATTTCGCCGCGATAATTATCTTTTACTTTGTGCAATTATACAATGTATTGTAAGCAAACATTTACTAAAATTTCTTCTAGGGATATATTAATTTTCCTAGAATAATTTCCACAATATTAAATTCGCTATTTAGTTTTTCAAAAACATTCTATTTCAAAAACATTCTATCGATTAAATCGAAAAACGTTTCAAGGTTTCGACCACGATTCTGCTGTCGGAGAACACTATTCACCGTTCGGTTTGGTTGTTTCGCTGTTTTCCCTCAACAGTTGAAAATCTACGCCCCCCTAAATCCGAGAAACGTGGTCGATTTCCGTATTCTCAGCCGTCCGGAGAACTTTACTCGACCCGCTCCATTTCCACGGCTGTCGATATTCGGTTGGTCCTCGAACCGCACGCGAGACGGTAATTTTAAGTAGCGAGATAAATAATTAGACATCCAATTAAGCAGAATTCTGTTATTTTTACGTGTTTAATCGCGTTAGCGTCAATCGTCCGCGCTTCAGGCCCGAGAGAACGCTTATCCATTCGAGTCGAACAGCATCGCATGCATTTTATAGCAGCCGGAACGTTCGCTTGTCTCGTCACGGTTAAAATTTCAAGTTCTTGATTGCGGAGTAGAAACTAATGGAGAAGTCGGACCGTAATGCTTAATAGCAAGTAGGTCAGCGAAAGCTAAGAAATAATGAACGGTTCGCCGTTTCTTTACGACGGTAGATTTCTTCCTACGAAATAGATTTTCGTAGGAACTGATATAAAGGAACTTGGCAAAATTTATATTCACCTGTTTATCAAAAACGTGTCTTCAAGTTTAAAATTTAAGGTCGTCCCTGCCCTATGAGGTGTTTAAATGGCTGGAGTATTATAACTGTACTAAGGTAGCATAATCATTTGTCTTTCAATTGAAGGGTTGTATAAAGGGGTTGATGAAATATAAACTGTCTTTATTTAAAAAAAAATAATTTAAATTTTAAGCAAAAATGCGTCAGAGAGTTTATATTCTATAAGAGTTTATATCCTATAGAATTTAAAGCGCTAATCGAATGTTTCATTCCGTAAAGCTTTCATGTTAACTCGAACCTATGCAAACGTTTAGTCGAAGCAATTAAATTCCTCTTCGCGTCGTAATTGTTTGCTAAACGGTGCCGTCAATTAAATCTTCGAATTGATGACAGGGATCAGTTGATGACCCCCGTGGATTCGATCCCGATAATCGACTCCATTCTTAACCCGTGAATACGTGAACCAGAAGCTCGGTTTTTTACGGCTCATTTACGCTAGCCCCACTTCCTCCCCTCGTAATAACGGGGCGATAAATTTGAAAGGGATCCATTTGCATAAAATCGGCGAGGGGAGGGGAGGGGAGGGGGTGTGCGCCATAAAAATTAACTACCAATAAGAAGCCCAGGATCGTCAATTCTCGGGGACCGATTCATCTAGATATCGAACAATCCTGGACCGAAGGAAGATGAATATTTTTCACCTTGGTAACTTCTTGTACAAACAAATAAATCAGCGAATTCTGTTCTTCGATCGCCTACGATAAATCGAAGAATCGCAACGGATAATCTCCTAGACAACGAGGCCTGACAAAAGTGTGCGATTGCTTCTGAAGCAGCAACTTAATTTTCATTAAAAATATCATTTTTTCCACACGTTTTCCTACCCTTAGAAATCGATTTTTTTTTTAGAAACGAAACAATTTTCTGCACGACCCAATACAGATAATTACGTACTATGAGTTTCATACGTGCCGTTCCAAAAAGCAATAGACAAAATTTGTAAAGTCTTGTTAATAATCGACAAGACCCTAGAAAAC